>NC_090438.1:667087422-667102422 GCF_031143425.1 Pleurodeles waltl
AGAGAGACAGATAGAGACAGACAGAGAGGCAGACACAGACACAAACAGACACAAACACAGAGACACACACTCTGTGTCTCTCTCTCTCTGTCTCTCTCACAGGCAGAGAGACACAGACAGACAGACACACACACAGGCAGAGAGACACAGACAGACACACAGATACAGAAACAGACAGACAGATACACAGAATGAGAGAGAGGCATACACACATCGACACACAGGCAGACACACAGACAGAGAGAGACAGACGGACAGAGAGAGACAGACAGACACACAGAGACAGACAGACATACACAGAAAGACAGACAGACACAGACAGACAGAGACAGGCAGACAGAGACAGGCAGACAAGACAGACAGACACAGGCAGAAAGACACACAGACAGGTACAGACAGACACACAGACAGATACCGACAGAGACACAGACAGACAGATACACCGACTGAGAAAAAGAAAGACTGAGAGAAAGAAAGACTGAAAGACAGAGAGACAGGCAGGCAGGCAGGCAGGCAGAGACAGAGAGACACGCACAGACAGACAGACACGCACAGACAGACAGACACGCACAGACACAGACACGCACAGACACAGACACGCACAGACACACAGACACACAAAGACAGACGCACACACACTGGCAGAGAAACACAGACACACACACAGGCAGAGAAATACAGACACACACACAGGAAGAGAAAGACAGACACAGACAGTCAGAGACAGACACGCAGACACACAGCCAGCCACAGACAGTCACACAGGCAGCCAGACAGACACAGGCAGACAGACACAGATACACACACACAGACCAGACACACAGACCAGACACACAGACCAGACACACAGACCAGACACACACACATACCAGACACACACACATACCAGACACACACACATACCAGACACACACACATACGAGACACACACACAGACGAGACACACAGACCAGACAGACACACAGACAGACACACACAGACAGACACACACAGACACACACAGACAGACTGAGAGACACAGAAAGACAGACACAGAAAGACAGCGAGAGAGACAGAAAGACAGAGACAGACAGAAAGACAGAGACAAACAGATACACCGACTGAGAAAAAGAGAGTGAGAGAAAGAAAGACTGAAAGACAGAGACACAGGCAGACAGACACAAATGCACAGAGAGACAGAGACAGACACACACACAGACAGATACACACAGACACACACACACAGACAGACAGACAGACAGACACAGACACACAGACACACACACACAGACAGACAGACAGACACAGACAGACACACAGACACACACAGACTGAGGGAAAGACAGGCAGACAGAGAAATACAGAGAGAGACTGACAGTCGGACAGACAGACAGACACAGACAGCCAGCCACAGGCAGAGACAGACACACAGACAGACAGACTGAGAGAAAGACAGAGAGACACACACACACACCCATAGACCGAGACAGACAGACACGCACAAACTGAGACAGACACACAAAGACAGACAGGGTCAGACACACAGACAGACACACAGACTGAGAGACACAAACAGACACAGAGAAAGAGAGACAGAGAGAGACAGACAGACACAGAGACAGACATACAGGCAGAGAGAAAGACAGACACACATACACGGGCAGACAGAAAGATACAGACAGACAGAGAGACACAGACACAGAGACACAGACACACTCAGACACAGTCACACAGTGACGGAGAGACACACAGTGACAGACAGACACAGTGACAGACAGACACAGTGACAGACAGACACAGTGACAGACACACAGTGACACAGACCGAGACAGACACAGACCGAGACAGACACAGACCGAGACAGACACAGACCGAGACAGACACAGACCGAGACAGACACAGACCGAGACAGACACAGACCGAGACAGACACTGACAGATACAGACACACACTGACAGATACAGACACAAACTGACAGATACAGACACACACTGACAGATACAGACACACACAGACAGATACAGACACAGACTGAGAGAAAGACAGACAGACACAGACAGACAGACAAAGAGATAAAGACAGACACAGACAGACAAAGAGATAAAGACAGACACAGACAAAGAGATAAAGACAGACAGAGAAAGACACACAGACAGACACACAGACAGACACACAGACAGACACACAGACAGAGACAGACAGAGACAGACAGACAGAGACAGGCAGACAAGACAGACAGACACAGGCAGAAAGACAGACACACACACAGACAGACACACACACAGACAGACACAAAGACAGGTACAGACAGACACACAGACAGGTACAGACAGACACACAGACAGACACACAGACAGAGACAGACAGAGACAGACAGACCGACTGAGTCAGACAGACAGAGAGACACATAGACACAGACAGACACAGACAGACACACACACACAGACAGACCGAGACGCAGACCCAGACACAGAAAGACAGACACAGAAAGACAGACACAGAAAGACAGACACAGAAAGACAGACACAGACGCAGAAAGACAGACACAGACACACAGGCAGAGAGACACACAGACCGACCGACCGACAGACAGACAGAGACACAGACAGACACACACAGACACAGACAGACAGACAGACAGACAGATAGACACAGATAGACAGGCACACACACAGACACACACACACACACAGACACACACACAGAGACACACACACCCACAGACACACACACACACACAGACACACCCATACACACAGACGGACACACACACCCACACACAGACACACACACACAGACAGACAGACAGACAGACACAGACACACACACACAGACACAGACAGGCACACAGACAGACACAGACAGACTCACAGGCAGAGAGACACAGACAGACACAGATACAGAAACAGACAGACAGATACACAGACAGACAGATACACAGAATGAGAGAAAGACAGACACACATCGACACACAGGCAGACACACAGACAGAGAGAGACACAGAGAGAGACACAGAGAGAGACACAGAGAGAGACACAGAGAGAGACACAGAGAGAGACACAGAGAGAGACCGACAGAGAGAGACCGACAGAGAGAGACAGACAGACACACAGAGATAGACAGACATACACAGATAGACACAGACACAGATAGACACAGACACAGAAAGACAGACAGACATAGACAGACAGACAGAGACAGGCAGACAAGACAGACAGACACAGGCAGAAAGACAGACACACACACAGACAGACACACACACAGACAGACACAAAGACAGGTACAGACAGACACACAGACAGGTACAGACAGACACACAGACAGATACAGACAGAGACACAGACAGACAGATACACCGACTGAGAAAAAGAAAGACTGAAAGACAGAGACACAGGCAGACAGACAGGCAGGCAGACACAGACAGACACGCACAGACACACACAGACACAGACACACAAAGACAGACGCAGACACACAGGCAGAGAAACACAGACACACACACAGGCAGAGAAACACAGACACACACACAGGCAGAGAGGCACAGACAGACACACACACAGACAGACAAACAGAAAGACAAGCACACACACAGACCGACAGAAAGATACACACAGACACAGAGAGACACAGAGAGAGAGAGGCACACACAGAGACACACATACACACACAGACAGACACACACACAGAGACACAGAGAGACACACCGAGACAGACAGAGACACACACTGACACACAAACACACAGACACACAGACACACAGACAGAGACACAGACAGAGAGACAGACAGATACACAGACTGAGTGAAAGAAAGACTGAGAAAGAAACCTTATAGAAAGAAAGACTGGAAGACAGAGAGAGACACACACATACACACAGAGAGGCAGAGAGAGACAGACAGACTGAGAGAAAGACAGACACACAGAGACAGACACACAGAGACAGACACACAGAGACAGACACACAGAGACAGACACAGGCAGAGAGACACAGACAGACACACAGGCAGATAAACACAGACAGACACACACACACACAGGCAGACAGACACAGATAGACAGACACACACACACAGACCAGACACACACAGACCAGACACACACAGACCAGACACACACACAGACCAGACACACACACAGACCAGACACACACACAGACCAGACAGACACACACACAGACCAGACAGACACACACACAGACCAGACACACACACAGACAGACACACACAGACAGACACACACAGACAGACACACACAGACAGACACACACAGACAGACACACACAGACAGACACACAGACAGACACACACACAGACACAGACAGACTGAGAGACACAGAAAGACAGACACAGAAAGACAGAGAGAGACAGAAAGACAGACACACAGAAAGACAGAGACAGACAGATACACCGACTGAGAAAAAGAGAGTGAGAGAAAGAAAGACTGAAAGACAGAGACACAGGCAGACAGACACAAATGCACAGAGAGACAGAGACAGACACACACACAGACAGACAGACACAGACACAAACACACAGACAGACAGACACAGACAGACACACACAGACAGACACACACAGACAGACACACACAGACAGACACACACAGACAGACAGACACAGACAGACAGACACACACAGACAGACACACACAGACTGAGGGAAAGACAGGCAGACAGAGAAATACAGAGAGAGACTGACAGTCGGACAGACAGACACAGACAGCCAGCCACAGGCAGAGACAGACACACAGACAGACAGACTGAGAGAAAGACAGAGAGACACACACACACACACACCCATAGACGAGACAGACAGACACACACAAACCGAGACAGACACACAAAGACAGACAGGGACAGACACACAGACAGACACACAGACTGAGAGACACAAACAGACACAGAGAAAGAGAGACAGAGAGAGACAGACAGACACAGAGACAGACATACAGGCAGAGAGAAAGACAGACACACCTACACGGGCAGACAGAAAGATACAGACAGACACAGAGACACAGACACACTCAGACACAGTCACACAGTGACAGAGAGACACACAGTGACAGAGAGACACACAGTGACAGAGAGACACACAGTGACAGACACACAGTGACAGACACACAGTGACAGACACACAGAGACAGACACAGACCGAGACAGACACAGACCGAGACAGACACAGACCGAGACAGACACAGACCGAGACAGACACAGACAGATATAGAGACAGACAGACACTGACAGACACACACTGACAGATATAGAGACAGACAGACACTGACAGACACACACTGACAGATACAGACACACACAGACAGATACAGACACACACAGACAGATACAGACACAGACTGAGAGAAAGACAGACAGACACAGACAGACAGACAAAGAGATAAAGACAGACACAGACAGACAAAGAGATAAAGACAGACAGAGAAAGACAGACAAAGAGATAAAGACACACAGAGAAAGACACACAGACAGACACACAGACACAGACAGACAGACACAGACAGACAGACACAGACAGACACACACAGACAGACAGACAGAGACAGACAGACAGAGACAGACAGACACACAGACAGACAGAGACAGACAGACCGACTGAGTCAGACAGACAGAGAGACACACAGTCACAGACAGACACAGACAGACAGACAGACCGAGACGCAGACCCAGAAAGACAGAAACAGAAAGACAGACACAGACGCAGAAAGACAGACACAGAAAGACAGACACAGACGCAGAAAGACAGACACAGACACACAGGCAGAGAGACACACAGACCGACCGACAGACAGACAGAGACACAGACAGGCACACACAGACAGACAGAGAGACAGACAGAGAGACAGATAGACACAGATAGACAGACACACACACACACAGAGACACACACACAGAGACAGACACACAGAGACAGACACACACAGACACACACACAGACACACACACCCACAGACACACACACACACAGACACACCCATACACACAGATGGACACACACACCCACACACAGACAGACAGACAGACACAGACAGACACAGACAGACACACACAGACACAGACAGGCACACAGACAGACACAGACAGACTCACAGGCAGAGAGACACAGACAGACACGGACACAGACAGACAGACCGACAGACATACAGACAGACACACAGACAGACAGACACAGACACACACAGGCAGAGAGACACAGACAGACACAGATACAGAAACAGACAGACAGATACACAGACAGACAGATACACAGAATGAGAGAAAGACAGACACACATCGACACACAGGCAGACACACAGACAGAGAGAGACACAGAGAGAGACAGACACAGACAGACAGACACACAGAGATATACAGACATACACAGATAGACACAGACACAGAAAGACAGACAGACAGACATAGACAGACAGACAGAGACAGGCAGACAAGACAGACAGACACAGGCAGAAAGACGGACACACAGACAGGTACAGACGGACACACAGACAGGTACAGACAGACACACAGACAGGTACAGACAGACACACAGACAGATACAGACAGAGACACAGACAGACAGATACACCGACTGAGAAAAAGAAAGACTGAAAGACAGAGACACAGGCAGACAGACAGGCAGGCAGACAGGCAGACAGGCAGGCAGACACAGACAGACACGCACAGACACACACAGACACACAAAGACAGACGCAGACACATAGGCAGAGAAACACAGACACACACACAGGCAGAGAAACACAGACACACACACAGGCAGAGAGGCACAGACAGACACACACACAGACAGACAAACAGAAAGACAAGCACACACACAGACCGACAGAAAGATACACACAGACACAGAGAGACACAGAGAGAGAGAGACACACACAGAGACAGACACATACACACACAAACACACAGACACACAGACAGAGACACAGACTGAGTGAAAGAAAGACTGAGAGAAAGAAAGCCTTATAGAAAGAAAGACTGGAAGACAGAGAGAGACACACACATACACACAGAGAGAGGCAGAGAGAGACAGACTGAGAGAAAGACAGACACACAGAGACAGACACACAGAGACAGACACACAGAGACAGACACACAGAGACAGACAGACACAGGCAGAAAGACAGACACACAGACAGGTACAGACAGACACACAGACAGGTACAGACAGACACACAGACAGGTACAGACAGACACACAGACAGATACAGACAGAGACACAGACAGACAGATACACCGACTGAGAAAAAGAAAGACTGAGAAAAAGAAAGACTGAAAGACAGACACAGGCAGACAGACAGACAGGCAGACAGGCAGGCAGACACAGAGAGACACGCACAGACACAGACACAGACACACAGGCAGAGAAACACAGACACACACACAGGCAGAGAAACACAGACACACACACAGGCAGAGAGGCACAGACAGACAAACAGAAAGACAATCACACACACAGACAGACAGAAAGATACACACAGACACAGAGAGACACAGAGAGAGAGAGAGACACACACAGAGAAAGACACATACACACACAGACAGACACACACACAGAGACACACCGAGACAGAGACACATACTGACACACAAACACACAGGCACACAGAGACACAGACAGACAGATACACAGACTGAGTGAAAGAAAGACTGAGAGAAAGAAAGCCTTCGAGAAAGAAAGACTGGAAGACAGAGAGAGACACACACACACACATACACACAGAGAGAGGCAGAGAGAGACAGACAGACTGAGAGACAGACAGACTGAGAGAAAGACAGACACAAAGACAGACACAAAGACAGACACACAGACAGACACACAGACAGACACACAGACAGACACACAGACAAACACACAGACAAACACACAGACACAGACAGACACAGACAGAGAGACAGACAGACACAGACAGACACAGACAGACACAGACAGACACAGACAGACACAGACAGACACAGACAGACACAGACAGAGACACAGACAGAGACACAGACAGACACAGACAGACACAGACAGACACACAGAGACAGACAGACAGACACAGACAGACACAGACAGACACACAGACAGACAGACACAGACAAACACACAGACAGAGACAGACACAGACAGACAGACACAGACAGACAGACACAGACAAACAGACACAGACAGACAGACACAGACAGACAGACATACAGACAGACAGAGACAGACACAGACAGAGACAGACACAGACAGAGACAGAGACAGACACAGACAGAGACAGACACAGACAGAGACACAGACAGAGACACAGACAGAGACACAGACAGAGACACAGACAGAGACACAGACAGAGACAGAGACAGAGACAGACACACACAGACACACACAGACACACACAGACACACACAGACACACACAGACACAGATAGAGACACAGACAGAGACACAGACAGACAGACACAGACAGACACAGACAGACACAGACAGACTCACAGGCAGAGAGACACAGACAGACACAGACAGACTCACAGGCAGAGAGACACAGACAGACACGGACACAGACAGACCGACAGACATACAGACAGACACACAGACAGACAGACACAGACACACACAGGCAGAGAGACACAGACAGACACAGATACAGAAACAGACAGACAGATACACAGACAGACAGATACACAGAATGAGAGAAAGACAGACACACATCGACACACAGGCAGACACACAGACAGAGAGAGACACAGAGAGAGACAGACACAGACAGACAGACACACAGAGATATACAGACATACACAGATAGACACAGACACAGACACAGAAAGACAGACAGACAGACATAGACAGACAGACAGAGACAGAGACAGGCAGACAAGGCAGACAAGACAGACAGACACAGGCAGAAAGACAGACACACAGACAGGTACAGACGGACACACAGACAGGTACAGACAGACACACAGACAGGTACAGACAGACACACAGACAGATACAGACAGAGACACAGACAGACAGATACACCGACTGAGAAAAAGAAAGACTGAAAGACAGAGACACAGGCAGACAGACAGACAGGCAGACAGGCAGACAGGCAGGCAGACACAGACAGACACGAACAGACACACACAGACACACAAAGACAGACGCAGACACACAGGCAGAGAAACACAGACACACACACAGGCAGAGAAACACAGACACACACACAGGCAGAGAGGCACAGACAGACACACACACACACACAGACAGACAAACAGAAAGACAAGCACACACACAGACCGACAGAAAGATACACACAGACACAGAGAGACACAGAGAGAGAGAGACACACACAGAGACAGACACATACACACACACAGACACACACACATACACACACACAGACACACACACAGAGACACACACCGAGACAGACAGACAGAGACATACACTGACACACAAACACACAGACACACAGACAGAGACACAGACTGAGTGAAAGAAAGACCTAGAGAAAGAAAGCCGTATAGAAAGAAAGACTGGAAGACAGAGAGAGACACACACATACACACAGAGAGAGGCAGAGAGAGACAGACTGAGAGAAAGACAGACACACAGAGACAGACACACAGAGACAGACACACAGGCAGAGAGACACAGACACACAGGCAGAGAAACACAGACAGACAGACACACACACACAGGCAGACAAACACAGACAGACAGACACACACACACAGGCAGACAAACACAGACACAGAGAGACACACAGACAGAGAGACACACAGGCAGAGAGAAACACAGACAGACACACACAGACACAGACAGGCACACACAGACACACACAGACACACACACACACACACACACACAGACAGACAGGCACACAGAGACAGAGACAGATACAGATAGACATAGACAGACAGACACACACACACAGACAGACAGAGACACACACTGACACACAAAAACAGAGAGACACAGACAGACAGATACACACACAGACAGACAGATACACAGACCGACAGATACACAGACCGACAGATACACAGACCGACAGATACACAGACCGACAGATACACAGACCGACAGATACACAGACAGACAGATACACAGACAGACAGATACACAGACAGACTCACACACAGACAGACTCACACAGAGACAGACAGACACACAGACAGACAGAAAGACAAGCACACAGACAGACAGAAAGACAAGCACACAGACAGACAGACAGAAAGATACACACAGACAGAGAGAGACACAGAGAGAGAGAGACACACACAGAGACAGACACACACACAGACAGACACACACACAGAGACACAGAGAGACACACCGAGACAGACAGACAGACACACACTGACACACAAACACACAGACACACAGACAGAGACACAGACAGACAGATACACAGACTGAGTGAAAGAAAGACTGAGAGAAAGAAAGCCTTATAGAAAGAAAGACTGGAAGACAGAGAGAGACACACACATACACACAGAGAGAGGCAGAGAGAGACAGACAGACTGAGAGAAAGACAGACACGCAGAGACAGACACGCAGAGACAGACACGGAGAGACAGACACACAGGCAGAGAGACACACAGGCAGAGAGACACACAGGCAGAGAGACACACAGGCAGAGAGACAGGCAGAGAAACACAGACAGACACACAGACACAGACAGACACACAGACACAGACAGACACACAGACACAGACAGACACACAGACACAGACAGACACACAGACAGAGAGAAACACAGACAGACACACACAGACACAAACAGGCACACACAGACACACACAGACACAGACAGGCAGACAGAGACAGAGACAGATAGACAGACAGACAGACAGACACACACACACACAGAGACACACACAGAGAGACAGACAGACGGACACCACAGACAGACAGAGACAGAGACACAAACTGACACACAAAAACAGAGAGACACAGAGAGACAGACAGACACAGACAGATACACAGACAGACAGATACACAGACAGACAGATACACAGACAGACAGATACACAGACAGACAGATACACAGACAGACAGATACACAGACAGACAGATACACAGACAGACAGATACACAGACAGACAGATACACAGACTGAGAGAAAGAAAGACTGAGAGAAAGAAAGCCTAAGAGAAAGACTGAAAGACAGAGACACACACACACATACACAGGCAGACAGACTGAGAGAAAGACAGACACACAGAGACAGACACAGACAGACACACTCAGACAGACACACACAGACAGACACAGGCAGAGAGACACAGACAGACACACAGGCAGAGAAACAGACAGACACACAGGCAGAGAAACACAGGCAGAGAGAAACACAGACAGACACACACAGACTGACACACAGATACAGATAGACACAGATAGACACACAGACACACACACACACAGAGACACACACAGAGACAGACACACAGACACAGACACAGAGACAGACACAGAGACACACACACAGACACACCCATACACACAGACGGACACACACACACACACCCACCCACACGCACAGACACACACCCACACGCACAGACACACACCCACACGCACAGACACACACCCACACACCCACACACCCACACACACACACACACACACACACACAGACACACTCAGACAGACAGACTCAGACAGACACAGACAGACTCACAGGCAGAGAGACACAGACACAGACACAGACAGAGACGGACACGGACACGGACACAGACAGACACGGACACGGACACAGACACAGACACAGACACAGACACAGACACAGACACGGACACGGACACGGACACGGAGACGGAGACGGAGACGGACACGGACACGGACACGGACAGAGAGACATTCAGACAGACAGACAGACATTCAGACAGACAGACAGACATTCAGACAGACAGACAGACATTCAGACAGACAGACATACAGACAGACACAGACAGACATTCAGACAGACAGACATACAGACAGACAGACAGACATACAGACAGACCGACACAGACACACACAGGCAGAGAGACACAGACACACACAGGCAGAGAGACACAGACAAACACAGATACAGAAACAGACAGATACACAGACAGACAGATACACAGAATGAGAGAAAGACAGACACACATCGACACACAGGCAGACACACAGACAGAGAGAGACACACAGAGAGAGACAGACAGAGAGAGACAGACAGACACACAGAGACAGACAGACATACACAGACAGACAGACACAGACACAGAAAGACAGACAGACATAGGCAGACAGAAAGATACAGGCAGACAAGACAGACAGACACAGGCAGAAAGACAGACACACAGACAGGTACAGACAGACACACAGACAGGTACAGACAGACACACAGACAGGTACAGACAGACACACAGACAGGTACAGACAGACACACAGACAGATACAGACAGAGACACAGACAGACAGATACACCGACTGAGAAAAAGAAAGACTGAGAGAAAGAAAGACTGAAAGACAGACACAGGCAGACAGGCAGACAGGCAGACAGGCAGGCAGACACAGAGAGACACGCACAGACACAGACACACAAAGACAGACGCAGACACAGGCAGAGAAACACAGACACACACACAGGCAGAGAAACACAGACACACACACAGGCAGAGAGGCACAGACAGAAACACACACAGACAGACAAACAGAAAGACAATCACACACACAGACAGACAGAAAGATACACACAGACACAGAGAGACACAGAGAGAGAGAGAGACACACACACAGAAAGACACATACACACACAGACAGACAGACACACACACAGAGACACAGAGAGACACACCGAGACAGACAGAGACACATACTGACACACAAACACACAGGCACACAGACAGAGACACAGACAGACAGATACACAGACTGAGTGAAAGAAAGACTGAGAGAAAGAAAGCCTTAGAGAAAGAAAGACTGGAAGACAGAGAGAGACACACACACACACATACACACAGAGAGAGGCAGAGAGAGACAGACAGACTGAGAAAAAGACAGACACACAGACAGACACACAGACAGACACACAGACAGACACACAGACAGACACACAGACAGACACACAGACAAACACACAGACAAACACACAGACAAACACACAGACAAACACACAGACAAACACACAGACAGACACAGACGGACACAGACAGACACACAGACAGACACACAGAGACACAGACAGACAGACAGACACAGACAGACACAGACAGACAGACACAGACACAGACACACAGACAGACAGAGACACAGACAGAGACACAGACAGAGACAGAGACAGACAGAGACACAGACAGAGACACAGACAGAGACAGAGACACAGACAGAGACACAGACAGAGACACAGACAGACACAGACAGACAGACACAGACAGACAGACACAGACAGACAGACACAGACAGACAGACAGACAGACACAGACAGACAGACAGACACAGACAGACACAGAGAGACACAGAGAGACAGACAGACACAGACAGACACACAGACACAGACAGACACACAGACACACACAGACAGACAGACACAGACAGACAGACACACAGACAGACAGACACAGACAAACACACAGACAGAGACAGAGACAGACACAGACAGACAGACAGACACAGACAGACAGACACAGACAAACAGACAGACACAGACAAACAGACACAGACAAACAGACACAGACAGACAGACAAACAGACACAGACAGACAGACAGACACAGACAGACACACAGACAGACAGACACAGACAAACACACAGACAGAGACAGACACAGACAGAGACAGACACAGACAGAGACACAGACAGAGACACAGACAGAGACACAGACAGAGACACAGACAGAGATACAGACAGAGACACAGACAGAGACACAGACAGAGACACACAGACACAGACAGAGACACAGACAGAGACACAGACAGAGACACAGACAGAGACAGAGACACAGACAGAGACACAGACAGAGACACAGACAGAGACACAGACAGAGACACAGACAGACACACAGACAGACACAGACAGACAGACACAGACAGACAGACAGAGACAGACAGACAGACAGACACAGACAGACAGACAGACACAGACAGACAGACACAGACAGACAGACAGACAGACAGACAGACAGACACAGACAGAGACAGACAGACAGACACAGACAGACACAGACAGACAGACACAGACAAACAGACACAGACAGGCACAGACAGACACAGACAGACAGACACAGACAGACACAGACAGAGACAGACAGAGACACAGACAGAGACACAGACAGAGACACAGACAGAGACACAGACAGAGACACAGACAGAGACACAGACAGACAGACAGACAGACAGACACAGACAGACACAGACAGACACAGACAGACACAGACAGACACAGACAGACAGACACAGACAGACAGACAGACACAGACAGACACAGACAGACAGACACAGACACACAGACACAGACAGACAGACAGACACAGACAGACAGACACAGACAGACACAGACAGACACAGACAGACACAGACACAGACAGACACAGACAGACAGACAGACACAGACAGACAGACACAGACAGAGACACAGACACACACAGACAGACAGACACAGACAGACAGAGACAGACAGACAGACACAGACAGAGACACAGACAGAGACACAGACAGACACAGACAGACAGACACAGACAGACAGACACAGACAGACACAGACAGACACAGACAGACACAGACAGACACAGACAGACACAGACAGACACAGACACAGACAGACACAGACACACAGACAGACAGACACAGACAAACAGACACAGACAGAGACAGACAGAGACAGACAGACACAGACAGACACAGACAGACACAGACAGACAGACACACAGACAGACAGACACAGACAGACACAGACAGACACAGACAGACAGAGACAGACAGACACAGACAGACAGACACAGACAGACAGACACAGACAGAGACAGACACACAGACAGACACAGACAAACACACACACACAGACACAGACAGAGACAGACACAGACAGACAGACACAG